>NW_026138031.1:0-1030 GCF_019393585.1 Leptopilina boulardi
CCCTAAATCCTTCAAAAAGTAATAGGGATCGTTAGCACTGGTAATTAGCTGCTCAAAACAGTTATTCTTACATCTATGTGACCATTTTTAGCCAAGTTATAACGAAAATTTCGTTTGTAAATATCAACATTTTTGCAGAGTCTGTTTTTCCAAATTTCGGTCATCAAATAATCATTTATTTTGCCACAACATAAAAAATAATTGTCTGAATATGGAATGTCATACCTCACTGAGCTCGTAATAAAATTTCCAATCAAACTGTGTTCAAAAATGGAAATTAAATTTTTTGGCCATATTTTGCAAATTTTGATGACCCCCCTCCTTACAAAAAATGCGAAAATTGATCCAAAAATTAATTTCCCTAAATCCTTCAAAAAGTAATAGGGATCGTTAGCACTGGTAATTAGCTGCTCAAAACAGTTATTCTTACATCTATGTGACCATTTTTAGCCAAGTTATAACGAAAATTTCGTTTGTAAATATCAACATTTTTGCAGAGTCTGTTTTTCCAAATTTCGGTCATCAAATAATCATTTATTTTGCCACAACATAAAAAATAATTGTCTGAATATGGAATGTCATACCTCACTGAGCTCGTAATAAAATTTCCAATCAAACTGTGTTCAAAAATGGAAATTAAATTTTTTGGCCATATTTTGCAAATTTTGATGACCCCCCTCCTTACAAAAAATGCGAAAATTGATCCAAAAATTAATTTCCTAAATCCTTCAAAAAGTAATAGGGATCGTTAGCACTGGTAATTAGCTGCTCAAAACAGTTATTCTTACATCTATGTGACCATTTTTAGCCAAGTTATAACGAAAATTTCGTTTGTAAATATCAACATTTTTGCAGAGTCTGTTTTTCCAAATTTCGGTCATCAAATAATCATTTATTTTGCCACAACATAAAAAATAATTGTCTGAATATGGAATGTCATACCTCACTGAGCTCGTAATAAAATTTCCAATCAAACTGTGTTCAAAAATGGAAATTAAATTTTTTGGCCATATTTTGCAAATTTTGATGA